>NC_046160.1:1618893-1653708 GCF_011064425.1 Rattus rattus
GACATGTAGTCTTTCCTGTCTATTGGTCTTCAGCTGTTCCTGTGGGCCTGTGTCTGGTGTTCACCACGCAGGTCACTTGCAGCAGAAAAGTTGGTCTTACCTGTGGTCCCGAGGCTCCAGTTAGCTCGTGGGGTGCCTCCTACGAGCTCTCCGAGGTGGCAGCAACCATGAAGATCTGGACTGCCCTTTCCTGGATTCCAGATGGTTCCAGGGTTCCAGATGGCCTTTGGTGTTTTCCTCTGGCGTCAGAGATGTGTGCGGAGTGCAGTCTCTTGTGGTTTCCCAGGCGTGTCTGCTTCTGAAGGTTTAGCTCTCCCACCCACGGGATTTGGGTGCAGAGAACTGTTTATCCTGTCTGTCCCTTCAGGTTTCGGCGGTGTCTCAATTGCAGAGGTCCTGCCGCTCCTGGGTCCTCCCCCATGGGAACCCAAAGGGCGTATACAGTTTCCTCTTGGGCCCGGGATGTGGGCAGGGGTGGGCAGTGTTGGTGGTCTTTTGCGTTCTGCAGCCTCAGGAGTGCCCAGCTGACCAGGCGGTGAGGTCTCTCTCCCTTGGGGTCTGGGAGCAGAGAGCTGCTGCCGGCGGGGATCCGAGGGTTTGGGACTCCAGGTAAACACTGGAAGTGCCCAGTCCTAGAGGAATTTTGCCTCTGTGTGTCCTGAGTTCACCAGACAGGTCTCTTGCAGCAGAATATTTGGTCTTACCTGTGGTCCCGAGGCTCCAGTTAGCTCGTGGGGTGCCTCCTACGAGCTCTCCGAGGTGGCAGCAACCATGAAGATCTGGACTGCCCTTTCCGGGAGCCTCCGTGCACCAGGGTTCCAGATGGCCTTTGGTGTTTTCCTCTGGCGTCAGAGATGTGTGCGGAGTGCAGTCTCTTCTGGTTTCCCAGGCGTGTCTGCCTCACTGTAGGTTTAGCTCTCCCTCCCACGGGATTTGGGTGCAGAGAACTGTTTATCCGGTCTGTCCCTTCAGGTTCCTGCGGTGTCCAAAATATAATTCTTAAGACAAAAGTTTAGAATAGAGATAACTTTTTGCTTGATTCTCTTGAATCTATTTTTTCAGGCAGTTTCTCTCTCTCAAATCTGATCAGTATGACTCTGTGAGGTTTCCAGAGCCTAATCACAATTTAAAAAAACAAAAAAACAAAAAAACAAAACAAAAAAAACCAAAAAACCTTTCTCCCAGAATGCTGTGTTCCTTAGTCTGTAACCAGAAAAGCTTGTATCTTGCACACTGTCCCAGAGTAATAATATAACCATAAAACTCAGAGCCACACCCATTATGAAGATTAAATAATTTAAAAAAGGAAGTATGCTAAACAATAGTGTTAAGCAGTGAGCGTCTAATCTGTCATGTCAGGAAAATTCCTGTGGAGCCCACATTAAGAGAATCTGAGCTTCCTGTTAAAAGTATCAAATTCCTGGAAAGTATCAAAAATAACCACAAACGCGCACTAGCCACTGTCATTGAGCCATATGGCCTTTAGTGAGGTAATTAATAAAACAAATTAAATACCTTTAATCAATTCAAATACCAATAAAGCAACTTGTCAAAATATTTGCACTTTAGCCCAAAGTATATCAATATGTCAAGCTCTCTACCCAGAATTCCCAAGGCAGGTTCCAGAAATATACATAATAATTCCATGGTAGCGTAGTGTCTCTGGCCACCACAAGTCAGTAATCCCTCTGTTAACTTTTCTGGCACCTCCTACTTAAAACCCAAAAGGTCAGAAGGATCATAAGGCCTCATTTTCATGGTCTGTATTCATACTGAAAACCAAAATCAAGCCAGCTTTTGCCTTTCTGCTCCATGGCAAGTTTCTGTCCTCCCTAAACTCACCTTAGGACACCTGTATTACCATTTCACAGGTGTACAGTACCAGTCAATCTCCCGCCCTGGCACTGTCCCTGGAGCATGTCATGAGCACATGCAGATGGGCTTAATGCCAGAAGCGAGAGTCCCTTTGGGTTCACCTCCCGCCTCACTGGTTCAGTGAATAAACAATGAGAATTGTGGTATTTCATCATCAGCCCTAGAGGCCCGTGGGCCCAGCCCTGACCCCTCTTGAAAAACAGGGGGCACCAGGGTCATCCAACTCATTCTACACCTCTCATGTCTTTTCACCATGCTTAAATCACCACATGAAGGAATACACAACACAATAACCTCTGATCCAATTGATAAGATTTAATTGTCCATCTAAACATACAAAACCCGATATGCATTCATTCCTTAAGAACATTCTTAGGAGTAGGAACCCTTGCCAATGCCGCCTTGGACTTGGCGGCCAGACTGGGAGGACCCAGGTCTTACATGACAATGGAGAAAGAATCACAGAGTGAAGGAACTTGAGAAAGGTGCTGTAGGGCCTTTTCTCCCTCTGTAACTACCTCCTGAATATTGCATCATGTCTTGTAAACCTTAAGAATTTCATTAATCAAGGTCCAGAAGGAAAAGGCTGGGCCAAATATCTTATAAAAATCTTTCAGACTGTATTCCACTCTAGCTTACCATTTTTTCTTCAGTAGTTCCCTCTTAGGAAAAACAAGGACAAACATACTAAATGAATATGAAGATCTTAGCAAGATCCCTTTTACTAACCCGAGTTCCTCATGCCTTGAGGGATTTCTTAAGACCTTTTAAAATCCATGTTTGCTCAATGCCTCTCCCAAGATTGCCTTGCTCATTTTTACCTTACTTGGATCGGATTCACAGTGGGCAGCCGTGGCAATCACAGTGCAGATCTTCTATCACATCCTCAGGGATGTGGTAACTTTTGCGTCCTCGGGAAAGCGGCGTTCCTGTGAAGGGGGGACATCCATTGGCAAGCAATGTTCAGTTGTAACCCCGTACCAGGTCCCAAGTTGGGCGCCACGTGCCCCAACCTGCAGGGATTCAGGAGGGAACTGGATGGCAGTAAAAGAATGGGGAACAGGTGTTGAAAATAAGGAGAGCAAGTCTATGGTCTGGACAAGCTCTCAAACTTTATTTTGATACAGTAGCTTAAAAAGACAAGCAGGCGGGAAGGCCACAGAGGGCCCAAGATCAATTTCACTACTGTCACCACCCTCCCTATAGCCCTAAGCCCTAAATTGCAGGTATATTAATAAGAACAGATAACTGGCTAGGTTTCTCAGAGGGTGTAAGTTGACTTGACATTCCTGAAACATTTCTGAGACAGAGGGTGTGTAAGCGGGCTTGGCTCCTGGACAGTTCTTAAGGGATGGATGTGTAACAGGGCTTAGTATGTTTAGGTGGGCAATTATATCTTACCAATTGAATCAGAATTTATGAGATTGTCTTTTCTTTCTTGTGATGATTTGACTTTGGGAGAATGTGTGGTGGAAGAGACACTGCAACGTCATGGAGTTGGGATGTGTATTTCTGGCAAGATATCTACTAGATATCTTAGGGCACTGTGGTGCTGGATCTAGCATGGTAAAAGACAACCATTTTTTATTTTTATAATTTTAGAGCAACAGATGGTGAACCAACCTGTGGGCTAGAATCCACTAGTAATCCTAAGAGTTGGGAGAAGGTTTTGTTTTCTAAGTGCCATGTTGAGTCATGTGATGTCTCAAGCCTTCTACTTTAAAAAAGAAACAGAAATAGCCTGGGCTGGCAGTCTGTATATCCCCTGCTGTTTGATAACAGCTCAGAGAGTTAGAGATAAAAGCTGCTTTTTAAAGAAAATCTTTCAGTATAATCATATTCCTTATAATACGGGCTCCACAGGAATTTTGGGTTAAAATCCTAGTTAGACAAGCTACTTCTTAATGACAGGTATTATTAGAGGGAGATTCAGTTGGTTTTAAGGATATTACAGAGATTACCCGAGTCACATGGGGATTTTCATCTGTGGTTTGGAACTTAGATAGGATAAAATTAGTCACTGACTCCAAGTAGAGTATCATATTTACAAGGTATTAAGTTTAAATAAAAATCTGTGGCTCTGAGTAGAGACCTTAACAGATAGATATATTTGGGGTATTAAGGTTAACCAAAAATCTGTGGCTCTGGGTAGAGAGCTTAACAGATGTATATATTTTGGGCTAAAGTCCTGGTTTGATATTTGAATTGATAGAAGGTGTTTGGTTTGTATTATGAATTACCCCGTTAAAGGCCACCTGGGTTGTTGGTGCCTGCATGCGAGGGTTTTTGGTTATTTTTGGTATTTAACACAACAGGAATTTCAGATTCTTTTAAGATAGGTTCCACGGGAATTTTGGATTGATTTCCTGATATAAAAGATTACAAAAGCCCATCAGGCTAATTGTTTAACCCTATTGTTTAGCTTACTTCCTTTTTTTTGAAATTGTTTAGTCTTCATAATGGGTGTGACTTTGAGTTTTATGGTTATATTATTACTCTAGGAGAGAGTGCAAGATAAGAGCTTTTCTGGTTACAGATTAAGGAACTTAGTATTCTGGAAAATATTTTTTCTGTTTTAAAAAGTGTGACTAGGCTCTGGAAACACCACCAAGTCAATACTGATCAGATTTGAGAGAGGGAAACCACCTGAAAAGGGGGATGTATAGGGGGAATACCCATATCGGGGAGAGGGAGGGAAACGAATGGGGGCTTATAGACAGGAAACTGAGAAGGGCAATAATGTTTGAAATGTAAGTAAAGAAATATATCTAATAAAAATTTAAAAACCAAAAAGCTAGATTCAAGAGAATCAAACAAAAATATATCTGTATTCTAAACTTTTGTCTTCAGAGTTGTATTTTGCAGACTATGCCTACTTGGACACATATCCAGCTACAGAATTTGCTTCATTCTTCCTACCCCCTACCCCCAAGGATATCTCAATGCCCATGTACAGCTGGAAGAAGTTATAAAAGAGTTATCACCCCAATTCCCTGGATTTGGGGTTCTAAAAGTGGTTATTCTAAAGTTATGTTTATGAGGAACTTAGAAAGGGTTGTAATTTAACAGGGAGGAATTAGCTATATTTAGTTATACAATCATAATCTCATTTGGTAACTAAGTTAAAATCATATCTTTGCTTTGTATAGAACTTATTTATCAAAAAAGTTTAAAAGTACAAGGTTTAGAGCTATCCCTTCTATTGATGTCAGTACAAATTCTGAGTTGGTTACATTTGTGAGTTAAGATCCAAATAGCAAATTCATGGCTATAAGATTATCAGAATTCTTTCAAGATAATAGTTAATGGACAGCAGTTCAGATTAACATATATAGATAGATAGTTTTCAAAAACATCAGAAATTCACAAAATGCAAGATTTAAAGTTATTTATATTTGGTTGAGAAATATCTGCTCCTAACAATTCCCCTTTGGTGGATTTAACGAAGAAATTGAGCATCTTTATCTCCAGGTGAGGCAATATGTTGTGATTAGGCCACCACTGGAAAAAAAAACCTGCTTGATCATCTGCAGACTAATATCTGTCCAAAACGGACACACCTTATGCAGAATAGTTGACTGATAATTTTACCAAGTGAGAATTATCAGCCCTTCAAGATTTCTGCATTTCAAGCGTCTGTTAGTTGACATTGTCCCAGAAGGCTGAAGCCTTGAACTCACATGTTGACATGTTGCCAGCAGTGGATTATGCTAGTTCAAATTCGTCTCTACAGCATCTCATTTCTGGATGCTGTGTTATGCTTCCTTTGTTTATAGATATTTGGTCATTCTCAGATTTCTGACAGGGTTAAAGATTGATTATAGCCCCATAGCCTATCAGGCTGTTTAACTCTGAAAATACATATTTTATTAGATATTTATCAGATAGTACACAAGATAGCCAGGACATAACATAGATTTTAAGCATTTCTTAAGCTGGAATGGATAAGTAAATGTTCTGTTTAACTGGAAATGTTTAGTACTGGGTATTAGATGTATTTTATGCTTTTAATTACAAAATGGTAAGAGTTGTACTCAGTTTATATTTGAGAGAAAAAATTTAGTTAGACAAAAAGGGTGGACTGTTGAATGATGTCATACAGGTAAGGCAGGTACAAGATAGAATGTGGCCTGTCACTGTATGAGAAGGAAGGATGGGAGCATGAGGAGGGTACCTGAGAATGGGAAGGATACTGAACACAGACTGCCACATCAGTCTCTCTCCAGTCTCAGGCACTGACAGAATGCATGGCCTCTATTCTCCCTGTTTGCACATATAGACAGCTCTTTGGCTGGTAATGTTTTCCTATAATATGAGCAAGGCATGGACAGTGACTTTGGACACCTATCCCATGTCGTTTGGGAGTGAGTTGCCTCCAGATCATGTGAGTTCAAAGACAGCCTTGCCTACACAGCAAGTCCAGGACTGCGTAGTAAGATCCAATCTTTAGAAATAAATATATTTGTTCCAATGAGGTCTTCAGCTCAAGTCCACTACAGTTCCCCATGTCAGCTCCACTCCAACCCAACTCACCCAAATGCCCATGGGGAACCTCAAGAATTAACAGAGGACAGGAAACAGAAGCATCAAGAGGCAGGCACAATGTCCAACTGTTTTGTTTGTGAGGCCAAACAGCCCTAGATCAGAGACTGGATTTTTCTTTGTAGTGTCTTTTCTTCATTTCTAACATTCATGATGTTCACATGCTGCAGTCCCAACTCTGTAGGACAGTGCAGGTTACAGGACTCCTGTCCTTTCTGGAGCCATCAAAGGGAGTAAATGTTTTAGGAATGCATTGCCAAGGGCCTCAGCCTCTTCTCAATGGAGGTTCATTACTCTTTGCTGGCAGATCAGAGCTGGCTCGGGAGAACATGCTACTGAAATGTTTTAGAGTAGAGGAGGAGATTGAAATGGAAAAGGAGGAGAGATAGGAGGAGAAAAGAGTAGCCACTGAAAGAACATGGAGGAAGATGTTAAGATTCCACATTGTACCTTTACAGGTTGCTATGAATGTTCTCAAGAGGTGGATGTGTACATGGCTTTGTATGTTTAGGTGGGTAATTATGTCTTATCAATTGAATCAGTGTTTATTGGGTTTCTTGTTCTTTCTTGTGGCGATTTGATTTTGGGAAAATGTGTGGTGGCAGAACCACTATGATGTCACAGAGTTGGGATGTGTGTTTCTGGCAAGATATCAACCAAATATCTTGGGGCACTATGGTGCTGGACCTAGCAGGGTAAAAGACAACCACTTTTCTTTTCTTTTTTTTTTTATAATTTTACAGCAACAGATGGCAAACCAACCTGTGTGCAGCAAAATGCTGGGTCCTCTTTACATATACAGTCTGTTAGTGTATGTCTTTTTATTGGGGAATTGATTTCATTGTTGTTAACAGTGATTAAGGAATAGTGATTGTTGTTTTCTGTTGTTGGAGGTGTAATTATGTTTGTGTGGCTCGTTTTTCTTGGTTTTGTTGCAAGAAGATTACTTTCTTGCATTTTTGACGGTATACATTCCACCTTGTGTTGACATTTTCTATATATTATCCTTTGCAGGGCTGGATTTGTTGAACTATATTGTGTAAATTTGGTTTTGTCATGGAATATCTTTGTTTCTTCATCTATGTTAATTGAAAGTTTTGTTGGATATAATAACCTGGCTGGCATTCGTGTTCTCTTAGGGTCTATATGTAATCTGCCCAGAATATTCTGGCTTTCATAATCTCTGGTGAAAAGTGTGGTTTAATTCTGATATATTTTCTTCATATGTTATTTGACCATTTTCCCTTACTCCTTTTCATATTCTTTCTTTGTTTTGTGAATTTGGTGTTTTGATTATTATGTGACAGAAGGAATTTCTTTTCTGGTCTAATCTGTTTGGAGTTTTGTAGGTTTCTTGTATATTCATGTGCATCTCTTTCTTTAGGTTAGGGAAGTTTTCTGCTGTAATTTTGTTGAAGATATTTACTGGCCCTTTAAGTTGGGAATCCTCACTGTCTTCTCTATCTATTATCCTTAGGTTTGATCTTCTTATTGTGTCCTAGATTTCTGGGATATTTTTTGTTAGGAGCTTTTTGCATTTTATATTTTTTTTGACAGTTGTGCCAATGTTTTCTATGGTATCTTCTGCCCCCAAGATTTTCTCATCTCTTTCTCATAGTCTGTTTGTGATGCTTGGGTCTATTACTCCTGATCTCTTTCTTAGTTTTCTATCTGTAGGGTTGTTTTCCTTTGTGATTTCTGATTCTTTCTATTTCCATTTTTAGACCGTGGTTGATTTTGCTCAATTCCTTCACCTACTTGATTGTGTTTTCCTGTAATTTTTTAAGGGATTTTTGTGTTTCATCTTTTTGGGCTTCTACTTTTTTGCCTGTGTTGTCTTATATTTCTTTAAGGGAGTTATTTATGCCCTTCTTAAAGTCCTCTATCATCATCATGATATGAGATTTTAACTCCAACTCTTGCTTTTGCGGTGTGTTGGAATATCCAGTATTTGCTTTGGTGGGTGAACTGGGCTTTGATGATGCCATATAGTCTTGGTTTTGGTTGCTTAGGCTCCTACCCTTGCCTCCTTCTATTAGGGTGTCTCTGGTATTATCTGTCTTCCTGTTTCTGATAGTGACTTGAACCTCATGTAAGCTTGTTAGTCAGCATTCTTTGAGACCAGCTTTCTTCCAGAGTGGTATTGGTGTAGAGAGCTATGGGATTGGGTCTGCTCCCGGTGTAGGCAGAAACTGGAAGGGTCCTAGCCCAGGCTGCTCTTGGGTTTGGGTGTCCTGAGCACACTAGCTGGGTCCCTTGGAGCAGAAGTGGTGGTCTTACCTCTGCTTTTAGGTGTGTCAACATACCTTGCAAAAGGCTTTTTTTCAGCTTTGGGTACAAGCGGAGATTGGAAGGATCATCTTCTTCACTGCTCCTAGGTTCCTATGTTCTGTGTGCTCTAGGTGGGTTCCTCTAGGGACTGTAATGTGAGCAGAAGTAGTGGTCTGCCCTGAGATCTCAGGATTGTCCACACTTCTGAGCGTCCAACTCTTTCCCCCACAGGATTTGGTTGCAGAGACCTCTGGGACCAGGTCAGCTTCTGGTGCAGCCAGAAACCTGAAGGGAGCTGTCCCAGACTGCTCTTGGTTTTGTGAGTCTAGAGGGCTATAGGCAGGTCCCTAATAGAAGAGTTGATCTTACCTCTGCTCTCAGGTGTGTCATAAAAAAGCCTTTCAGCTCTGGGTGCAGGTAGAGCCTAGAAGATCCTCTTCCATATTTCTCCTATGTTCCTGTGTCCAGAGGGTTCTAGGCAGGTTCCTCTTGGGCCAGGAATGTGAACAGAAGTAGTGGTCTCCACTAAGCTCTCAGAATTTTCTGTATTTCTGAGAGTCCTTCTCTCTCCCCCAGGGATTTGTGTACTGACAATTTTATTATTTTGCACTCATTTTTTTTGTTTTTTCTCGGCCTTTTAAAATGAATTTATTCATTTCTTCCATTATTTTTTATTTGTCTTTTCCCTGAATTCTTTAAAGGATTTATTTATTTTCTCAAAGTGTGAATATGATCTTGATAAAATTGATTTTAAGATTTTTTTTTACTTGTGCCTCATCTCTACTGCAATATTCAAATCTTGCTAATAATAGCAGAGCTTTGATGACTGTTATCTCTGAAGCCATCTCACTGATACATAAAGTTAAAGGGGAAAACTCAGACATTTTTGGAGAAATTTGAACTAAAGCAATGAGAATTGGTTTGCTCAAAATACATTATATACACATAGAAACTTGTCATTAAAATGTAATCTACCTCACTGAAATTAATGGTTGCACACATCTTGTGGATGAAAGGGTTCTAGAAAAATGGGTCCTGGAACTCCCCAGGATGTGGTAGAGAAAGTTGAATATGAAGGGACAAACAGCAATAACAACAAAGCTCTTTTAGATATACCTACTTTTTCACTCCAGATTGTTTCTATTTTTTTTTTCTTACTTAGATACTATGTTTAAATTCTAGGAGCTTAGAAAGCATACTCCATTTCTTAGTAATATTAGAAATTGGTTTACATGTTATTTGGACATGATCTATATGAGCAAATAAAATAATTTAATGTAGTATTTGAGAGCGTAGAAAAAATTCTGTTTACTTCTTTTGTAACTGTATAATATTCTTCAAGTTAATCTCATTAATGTCAGTAGATCTTGGACAATTGAATTTCCAAAGTCTACCAATTAGTTTTTACTGTGTTTCAAATAAGCAGGATAGTTATTGTACTGAACTTCAGTTTTCCAATTTGTCCTTCTATGTCCATTAGGCTAGATATTCTACATGGAAAGCACAAGCATGTCTTAGGCTTTGAGGGGTATATGTCATGTCCTTGGTTTTAAAAGGCTTATTGTTTTCTACAAATGATGGTTTCCTTTTATTTGAACTGACATGTGTGTTGAAGTAGCCAGGCTTTGTTTGGCATTATTGAAAGCAAGCAAATTGTAAGAACTTTTAACTAACTGGTTGCTACAAAAAATGGGGTATAAATCTCAATTCAGGAATTATGTGTTAAAATTATGGAATGGCCATAAACTACTAGTTCTGAGAGAACTAAAGTTTGGTTAAATGGATTCTCATGACCCTATCTTTGAGCATTTCATTTAAAGATTTTGCAAATGAGAAGATTATCTTGCTGCATTCCTCCTATTATTTTCTTTTTAAATGAATAAATTCCGGGTCCTATAAATGGCTTGTACTGAACTGTCGTATTTGAATTAATGATTCAGAAACAGGAAAAACATAATTCCATACTATATTTTGTGATATATGATAAGATAGCATATGCTATATGATGACATAAAAAGCAGGTAACAGAACAAAATTAACCATATGTCTTTTTAATAACTTACTAATTACTACACAGTATTCTAATAAATGCTGTTTGAATAAGTGTATAAACTGCAAATAGGTTTAAGACGACTCCTTCCTGAAGGACTTCCTTTTCATGTGTACTAGATCAGATTCCTCTGTATCTTGCATTTATTTCAATCAAGCAATCACTGAATAATGAATGAGAAAGTAAATTAATCAATTGTTCTTTGCAGAAATATTTCTTCTCCCAATATATTTTTTTTTTGGTTCTTTTTTTTTTTTTTTCGGAGCTGGGGACTGAACCCAGGGCCTTGCACTTCCTAGGCAAGTGCTCTACCACTGAGCTAAATCCCCAACCCCCCAATATATTCTTTATACTTTCCTAACATGATAATGAAATAAATTTCTTACTACCATAAATGGTCACCTTTCTTTATTATTTGATGCTGATATTTTTGAGGGTTCAGATACAACTAGTAAATGTATGCTTAGTATAAGTAGGAATATATACAAACATACATCATACATGTACCCACACACACGTGTGTGTGTGTGTGTGTGTGTGTGTTATCTTAAATATATAGAGAGAAATCATACCATATCTATATATAGGCATATCCTCTTCATTAAGTCAGAGCCAAGACATATTTTTTACAGCGAGCAACCAATGAGAATAATAAATGCAATGAGGATGGTAAAGTAAAATTTCCTTCACTATTTTGAGTCAAATTTCACATCCTAATCAATACGTACATGTCAAATCAAATTTAATATACTTCAAGTTTCCTAAGAAAACTACTATATATTTCCAGCCATTATTTGCAGGGTGGCAGTAGTTGAGACGGGATATGTCTATGTAATGTTGAGTGTACAGGAATGTACTATGTAGACCTCAAATACTTCAAACTCACAGAAATCTGGCTGCTTTTGTCTGACTGGGTATTGTTATTGACATTCAAGATCTGTATGTGCCTAGGTCCCCTGGGGAAAAAAGTTTTGGTGAAATTAAGCTTTTCTCTTATCAAGTATATTTTAAATTTATTCAAAAGCCACAGTGTTGCCTTCATTTTCCCCCCTTTCATACTCCTAGTCCACCTTCTCTAACAACTGTCTTGCTCTTGTCAAAATACTCAAAAGACTGTTTCTTTTACAGAACAAATATAGAATGCATAGGTGCTTGTGTTTTTGGTTAAAATCATCACAAATTGCTATTCTTTGCCTAGCTTCAACCCCATGTTCCTCGCACTCCTCTATCTCTAAACTCATTTTCCCCACTTCTTTACATGAAATTAGGTTTAAGCTGTGAGATTTTACTTTTGATTTTACTATTTGTAGATCAAGCATGCAAACATTACATCATCAGAAGTTCTCTCCTTTTCTTTTTTATTCATTTATTCATCTCCAGTTGGAGATAATATACCACTATTCAATAAATACTCGTATTTGATCTAATGCTAGTAAATTTCACACACATTTTCTGAACTTCTGATTTGTGCTTTGCATTTGAAATTTCGTCTCTGAGGCTCATATGATTCCTAGTAGAATGCTTCACATATTCTCAATTGTCAGTAATATATGATAAATCAAGCCAAGCACAGATGTTTGAAGCTTATTTTTGTTAGCTTTTGAGAATTGAGTAAAATGTATTTTGATTATATTCATTGCCTCCATCCAATTCTCTAAGATTCACACTTCTTACTTACTAAACTTTTTGTACATTATGTTTTCTATCAATCAAATCCAAATTGTCCTACTCATATATTGTTTAAGGAGTAGATTTCCACTGAAACATAGTTGGAAATACTTAAAGAAAATTGTATCTGTTTCTTGTAGAAACTATCAATTGTCAGTAACCAATGCTAATGCTTGGTCTTTATATCCACATGCTAGGATTTGGTCTAGCTTGAGTATGCAAAAGGTTTGTGTATGCTGCTATGACAAAAGCTTTAAAACTATCCTCAGTGTCATGGAAATAAGAAAATAATGAACAGTCCTTGATTTCCAAAGTAGCATAGAGCAAATGATTGATGTAGAGGCTGAGGGTTGTATAAAGTAAAATATTGAGGATAAGGAAAGTTAACAGGGAAATATTTGAGCTGTAATCTGAAATCTTGTAAAAAATCAAAAGAAGCAGATAAATTAATTTAAATAAAACTGGCCAAATAAATGTAAAAAGGAAGGAAAACTTGGGAATGTCTAAGAGAACAGATATGGTGTGAATACTCTTTCCTTAGCAAGATGTAAATAAACACCTACCTCTTCCTCATAAGACTACAAAATACAATTTCATCAAATTCCAAATTTAGGAATTAATGAATTTGAGCTTACTGGGTTTACTTAAAGAGAATGAGTAGGAAATTACAGGAGTGTGGGTGACACCAAAGTGGCCACACCACTGAGGAATCTTACCTTCACCATGGATGATGACTCCCCTAGAAAGATACAAGTGAAGCACCTAATTTGGGAAGTCTCCTGTACTGTATACACTCTAGCACTTTCAGAGAAGAAAAGTCCACTTGTAAGTAAAAACACAATAAAAGTAATAGTAATAAAGGAATTGGGCAGGAGGCACAAGAAGGAGAAGCTTGAATCTTAGGTGAGGATGGAACAACCCACCGCTTAACTTCTTTCAAAAATGATAGAAATGAATGCAAATAGAATTCAAAACGTTAGTATTATGTTAGATAAACATCAAATATTTTCTCAATTATTATTTTTGCTTGGTTATATTTAATAATGCCTGCATAATTCCTCAGATTTTTCTGCCTGTGTATTTTTTTTTAACATGGTTGTCTACAAGATAAAGTAGAAAAAAAAAAGAAAGAAAAAGGAAAAAAAAAGAAAAAAAAAAGAAATTGTCATTGTAGCTTCTTAGAAACTTCTTGATGGGTGATAGAAAATGTAATTGTCAAACTCATAAATCACTTGGGTATTTTTGGTTTGATCTACACTGTCGTATTTTAATTTTGGGCAGATATTTCAAAATCTGAAATATTACAGATAAAACATTAAGGAAAATGAATTAAGGCTTGTAGTTCTTGAAATTCTCTCTCTCTCTCTCTCTCTCTCTCTCTCTGTGTGTGTGTGTGTGTGTGTGTGTGTGTGTGTGTGTGTGTGTTTATTGATGTGAGAGCACTAGGTTAATTTGCAGAATTGTGGACATAATTGAACACTGTTCACATAAGACATTTCAAAGGGAAGTTCTAAAGCAGAAAACAGAATATTCTGAACACTTTTAAACTTTTAACTTTTCCTATCATTATTCAGAAGTGAAAATTCAAACGTGAATTATGACCTTAAAAACTATTTATCAATTTATAGAACAGTATCTTTTGTAGAACAGTTAGTTTCCATATTTATTGTTTCATTCCCTATGTCTTCTATTGGTCAGGATTGCATAACATTACAGTTATTTGCCTGTATATTAACATTGCTTACCTGTAGAGAATTAAAGTACTCTTAATGACTTATAAAGTGTCATGCAATCATTATTATGACAATATCACTAATATTGTTCCATATTCAAATATATTTTTCTACGTTTTTGTATTAGTATTTAGTATATATGTGGTTATGTATTTGTATGTACATGTATATGTGCTTGTGTATGTATATGTGCACATCAAGGCCAGAAGTGGGAACTGGGTGTTTTCTTCTATTAGAATCTACCTGTTATTTTGAAACTGTTTCTCACTGATCCTAGAGTTCAATAATTAGCTAAAATTCAATAAGTTTCAAGGATCTCTTTTTCTTTGTTTCCCAATCTTTAGCATTATAGACCCATGCCATTATCCCTGATTTTTTGTAACTTTGGGAATCAAAATCAGGATAACATGGGTACACATCAAGCACCTTTCGGTACAAGTCATCCGTCCTGTTCTTTGTCTAATTCTTTTAATACCCATCCCAATAACACATACAGGCAAGTGGCTCTTTTTTCATGGATAGAGGCAAAGCTTTCCAGGTCTTGCGACTCTGTTTTTCACTTTTATTATTTAATCACACTGTGTTCCTAATGTACAAATTCATTTTTGTTCATCCCTGTATTTCTATGACAGTCTTCTTTTGCTAAGATAATGTCCAAAATCTTTGTAAAAGCAGCCAAATCCTTAGATCATGACTTGGCTTTGTAAATATCTTTAGGACAAGGACTGTAAATCAACCACTGCTGTCCCTGTAAAGTTTCTCAAGGTGCCTGAGAAATGTTAAGTACATGACTACGATCCAGGAAACATTTATAGAATAACTTTTCAATAATGCATAATAATAATGCAAGTTTTTGCCACAGTTTTTAATATATTTATTCCACCATATTTAGATTTCTCAACAATGTTACAGTTGACTCTATACATATTGTTATTCTTATATTATTGATCTCTTGCAGATTTTTGGGTTATTTTTATATAATTATTGAAATACAAAATTATTCTAACTCCAAATAAACATAGTTACCACTATTCATTAATTCATAGTTATTCCATGTTGTTAATCTGTTTATCCCTGTATACTCCTGATTTTTAAAATTTCTTTACTCTCTTTAACTCTAAAAATTTGATATTAATAGTAGAATGAGAAATCAGCCCTTGTTAAGTGTACTAATGTGGTTAGCAAAACCTATAGTTGCTATCTTATTTTGCATATAACCTGTTGAATTTTATGCTTTTTGTTTTAGAGTTACTCTATTTGTATTCTCTCTAGTAAAATTTTGTTGAGTCATTACACATTTGATATTGTTTTAATTTTCTCTTTAAAAAAATCTGTAATGGACAGATGCTTCCTGATTGATAATTATATTTTCTAAAACTATTATGTTACTCTTTACCTACTTCATGAATTTGGTTGCCACTATTAAAAAGTGACAGGACATTAATTGCTATTTGGTGGAAGGAAACTGCTCTCCTCTGTATTGGAGCTGGCTTTACAGTTTCTTCACAGAAACTGAATTTCTAATGTTTTAATGAAATGTATTAATTATGGTTTCTTATTTACTCACCCTTGGAGTGTCTGATATGTGGTATTGTTCATTTGTGTTATCTCATATCCCTTCTTCAGTGAAATGTCTCATAACTATCTGGAACTGTCATCCTCCAAGTTTGTATATGGAACACCCAAATATTGTGAGGCATGAAAAATTCAGATTCCATTTTTGCCTTGAGGATTTTTAAATTTTGAAATACAAACAAAATGCCTGATGATCTCAAAGTCTATATTCACATTTCAGGTTTTTTGTTTGTTTGTTTGTTTGTTTGTTTGTTTGTTTTGCTTTTTCTTCTCCCTATTCAACATTGGGCAAAGTCACAGAAATGCATTCTTCCCTGGGTGTAGTTTATTTTCTTTTCACTGTTTGTTGCCCCAGATATATATAGCACCTTAGGTTATGCTCCATCCTCAGCCTTGTCTCTTTCTTATATTTCATCAGTAAGAAATGTATTGTCACTGAAGTTTGAATGAAACCCAGGGCAGACAGACCTTAGGGCCAACCTTTCTGTATGAATTTTTTGTTTTTGCTGTTTGAGGTTTCTGATTATTGATTTCAGAACTTCTCTGTTAACCAGACAATTCTGAATGATTCCTCTTAGTATATTTTATGCAGCCCTAAGAGTTATTTTTTTCACAAGGTTTGTGAATGTTATGTTTTGATCATAAGCCAGGAAACAGAATTTTTCTTGGTCTCATCTAAGAACATCCACAATTTCTGTCGATTGGACATAGTCCAATCTGGACTAATTTTCTAATGCACTTGATAAACAATTATTATAGTTTCTTGGGCTTCCATCACATTATGTTCTCATTTTCTCCAAAATTCTGACTGACATTGCCTAGTCATTATATTTGTTACCTCCTTACTCCTCTCTTAATGTACTAAGGTATTTTATCTCATTTTAGATCAGTCACATGTTGCAATCCAGGTCTAGATACTTTATGAAGAAATATGGTTTTGGTTCTTATTACAGATAAAGTAGTAGAATTTAAGGACATAATTTAAGTTGTTCTCTACTATACAGAGAAAGATAATGCAAAGTGTTGATGGGCTTACAGATCTTTACCTTTTTTGAAGTAGCAATAATTAAGCTCTATTAAATGTAAAACAGTAGCAATTCCAAAAATGTTGCAGAAACCGTAATTACATTTTATTTCTAACTATAAAACATTTTTGCATGACTAAGTGAATTTACCATATCTTAAATTTATTTGTTTGGGTTTTTTTTTTATTTATTTCTAAAAAGGGGTTTCACTTTTCAGCCTTGGCTAGCCTGGAGCTCTCCATGTAGACCAGTGTGTCCTTGGACTTTAAGTGATACATTTGCATTTGGCATGTGCCAGCATGTCTGAGGTGTGCTAGAAAGGTGAAAAAAAAAAAAAAATGTGGAATACTTAGAGCACATAAGCAAACCAGTTTAACCAAACTGATGAACTCCCAAATAATGTGACATTTAGGTCATTGTTTAGTATGACATCGGAGGTGGTCATTCAGTTTCCATACACTTTGCATATACATGTATACTGAGCTGTCCAGTCTCCTGCCAGCACAGTGTAACTGCAAAAGCTGCCTAAGCCAATTGGGAGACACTGTGAGGAAAGAATATAAAACAGAAAGGTGGGAAAGATGGAAGAAAGGAGCAGAGTGTGCAATGTGGATAGAAGCAATTGTATTTGTCAGGTCGAGCATTGGTGTAAGGGAAGGCTGACTTTAATGGTAGAACACATAGACGCTTATTGGTGCAAAGGGGAAATACCTTGTTTCTTTGGAGACTCAGTTAGGCTATAATGATGTTTTCTTGGGGCAGAGAGGTGAACACAAGTTTTGATGAAACAGATACAGGTAAAAGGATATTTTGCTATAGCAAACATGACTCATGATGTTTAGAAAGAATATAAATATAACCCCACAGACAGTGGGAGCTGGAGCACTGGTCCACTTTGCTCCATGGTGCTTTCCTGATGGCAGACACGAATTTGTTCACCTTACATTGCGATGTTGAACTTTGTATGCAGTGACTTCATATAGGAAAATCTCAGGTGCTGAACTGTCCAATGTCCTGCATGTAGTATATATGCATATGCAAATACAGAAGTGGGGAAATTGAATGATCACCTCCGATGACATCCTAAATAATTGCCTAAACATCAGAGAAAGAACGTCTGGTGAGTTCCTTTAGCTTTGTGCTGCTTCTCTGGACTCCAGGCAATTAGAAAGCCTCCCAGTTTCTTATGGATTGAACTGCCCTTGCTGTTTTACATTTGGTATCAGCCAAGTGGACTGTACTGAGAACAGCAAAGATTAAATCATCCCAAAGAACTTTTTCTAAACTAGTCCATTTCTCCCATATCCTTATAACCATTTTTCTCCCAATACCTCAGGTGGGTAGTGGGCTAGAGTGTAGGTTATAAAAAATATATGACTGAATTGATGTCAGTGGTCTTCTGTGCAGCAGCCTAGAGTTTGTGCAGATGCAGATTCATTGTCTGACTGCTACCTTGTATTTGGATTGCCCTGGCTTTGGACAATGGCAGAGCCCAAGCTGAGAAATGATATACTTCCTAAACTGGACATTCTTGAAGAATAACAGCTTTCCCTGGTGCCATTGAGGGCTATGTGAGGCTTATATGGTCCTTCCACAGCTGGCGGGTATGATTATGGTTGGAGTTGTCACAAGAAACTGTGGGAAAATCCCATGATCTGATGACTATTAAGACCAGTGGAGGAGTTAGAGAAAGGACTGAAAGAGATGAAGGGGTTGTCAACCCCGTAGGAAGAAAAATAATATCAACCAACTAGACCCTCGAGAACTGCTAGTCATTAAACCACCAACCAAAGAGTACACATGGAGGGAACCATAGTTCCAGTCATATATCTAGCAGAGGATGGCATTGTCAGACATCAATAGAAGAAGAAGCCCTTGGTTCTGTGAATTCTCAATAGCCCAGTGCAGGGGAATGTCAGGGCAGTGAAGTGGGAATGGGTGTGTGAGGGAGGAGGATGGGAGAAGGAGGAACTGGAACCAGAACCAGGAAATGGGATAACATTTGAAATGTAAATACTTAAAATATCCAGATTAAAAAAAAAGAAATCAAGGAAACTAATTTGTCAGTGTTACCAATGACTTGAAAACCACAACTGAGATAGTTGAACATGGAACATTTCTCTTACAACCCCTACCCTTACACCAACACCCCCTCTCTAAAAAATAGGAACCATTAGATAAAAAAAACTCTTTAAAAGTATGATAAGAATGCTTAAGGGTAGTGCTCCACAGTTGATGGTTCAGGAAGAGAAGAACTCAATTCTATGTATGGTGCTGACCACATGTGGGTTTGATGATGCTCCAGTACGTATAGAGATGATACTAATTTGACTTGAGTTTTTATTTGTTTGTTTGTCTTATTTTGTTTTGTTTGTTTGTTGACATGTTTGGTGCGGGAGGTCACAAGGTGCTGAGAGAGTAGATAGATATAATATGGCATAGAAGTGAAAGTATCTGGATATATACTTCAAAATTCACAAAGAATCAAGAAAAATATGTTTAGAAAAAAGTATAAGGAATGGAAACAGAAAAAGAAAAGCCACAGTAAAAACAAAACAAACAACCTTCCAAAAGTCTTATATTTCTATGTGATGCACTTGATGAGAACTATGTCCTGTTTTCTCTATATTGTTACTTATTACTAAGGAATTATATTTTTTGGTTGTTTCTTTAATACTTTGACACTCTACAAATAGGTATGAAGATTCAATAAAAGGCTTCATAACTCTGTCAGACACAGTCTTCTAGTCAAATGATATTAAATTACCACATGGATTTCTGCCTCAAAAATTCCATTTTTAAGTAAGATTGTTTGTTTTTAAAAATTCCATATATTTACATAATCTATTTTTAATTAATTATTTCATATGATTCATCTTGGTATTTTACCTCCCCCATGTATTCCTTTCCAAATTCCTCCCTACCCAGTATGTTACTTAAACTTTTTCTATCAAAACAAACAAGAAACATCCACCAAGCCACAAAAATGAAAATCAAAGCCAGTATAAAAATCAAAACAAAAATGTAATTTAAAAAAAAGGAGCCCAAACATAAACAAAGTGAAACAAAAAAGGCAAGAAATAAACATGAGGTTCATTCTGTGTGGAGCAACTGCAAAACGTGAGTCCTGCCCAGGAGTGTGGTTGATCTGTTCAGAGAAATGTGTTTGGAGAAAACTGATTTTCCTTTTGCAGAAGGTATCGTTTTAAGTAGTTTCTTGGTTGTGGGTGACATGCCATGTTCATTTAACTCACTGTAGTGCATGAACTCTGTTTCTGCTGATCTTGTCTTGTGCATGTAGTGAAAGTTTGTGTGAGATCCAGTGTCTGAAAAATACTGCTTCTTATGCACATCTTATTTCTGGCTTTTACAATTTCTCCATCTTCTCTTCTGCATAAAGCGTTGGGTAAAAGGAAAGGATTTTGACGAAAATGTCCAACTTAGGACTGAGTGCTCTAAAATCTCTAAGTTACTTCATATTTTTAAGGTTTGGGTCCCCAATAGTGACCACTTAATGGAAGAAGCTCATTTTATGTGAGTCGAATAATACTGATCTATGTCCCATCCCTGTCTAGTGTGACCTCTGGGAGTCCTTGATAAAAAGTATTTCTGTCTGTGCCAAGAGCTGAATCTGGGCCACAGTTCTCTGTGCCCAGATCCCACTAGAAGAAAGCTCATCTACCAGCAGTGCTGACACCTGACAGCATAGGTGGGACTATCACTTCTGCTCCAAGGGAATGACCTGGAGCCCTCAGGACATGGGAGCCAAGGAGCAGTCTTGGACAGGGTCCTTTCAGTTTCTGTCTACTCCAAGAGCTGACACTGTGCCAGCTCTCAGTACCATAATACTGCTGGAGAAAGCTAGCCTCCCAGGAATGCTGAGCCACAGGCTTATAGGAGAGTCAAGACGCTGTCAGACGCAGCAACACCAGCTAACATCAGAAATAACCAGATGGTGAGAGGCAAGTGCAAAACCTACACAACAGAAACCAAGACCACTTGGCATAATAGAACCCGGTTCTACTACCACAGCACGTCCTGGATACCCCAACACACCAGAAAAGCAAAATTCCGATTTAAAATCACACCTCATGCTGATAGTGCAGGACTTTAAGAAGGACTTAAAGAACTCCAAAAAAAAAAAAATACAGGATAACACAGGTAAACAGATAGAAGCCTTTAAAGAGGTTACACAAAAATCCCTTAAAGAATTATAGAAAAACACAACCAAGCAGGTGAAAGAATTGAACAAAACCATCCAGAATCAAAAAATGGAAATAGAAATAACAAAGGGAAACAAACTTGGAGATAGAAAGTATGTGAAAGCAGTAAGGAGTCACAGATGCAAGCATCACCAACAGAATATAAGTGATAGAAGAGAAAATCTCAGGGGGAAAAGGTACCATGAAATACATTGATGCAGCAGTCAAAGAAAAGGCAAAACACAAAAAGACCCTAACCCACAATATCCAGAACAGAATGAAAAGATCAAACCTAAGGATAATAGGTATAGAAGAGAACAAAGATTCCCAACATAAAGGGCCAGTAAATATCTTAAACAAATTTCACTATCCTAAAGAAAGAGATGCCCATAAACATACAAGAAGCCTACAGAACTCCAAATTGATTGGACCAGAAAAGAAATTCTTCCCATTGCATGATAGTCAAAACACCAAATTCCACAAAATGAGAAAGAATATTAAAAGTAGTAGAGGAAAAAGGTCAAACAACATATAATCGTAGGCCTATCAGAATTGCACCAGAATTCTCAACAGAGACAATAAAAGCTAGAAGATCCTGGGAAGGTATGATAGAGACCCAAAGAAAACACAAATCCAGTCCAAGGTACTATGTCCAGAAAAACTCTCAATTACCATAGATGGAACAACCAAGATATTCCGTGAGAAAACCAAATTTACACAATATCTTTCCATAAACCTGGCCCTAGAGAAAGAAAATAATAGAAAACTCCAACACAAGGAGGGAACCTACACCCTAAAAATGAAAGAAATCAATCTTTCAACTAAGAAGACAGCCACATAAATATAATTCCACCTCTAACAATGAAAATAATAGGTAACAACAATCCTTATTCCCTAATATCTCTCAACATCTGTGGACTCAATTCCTTAATAAAAAGATGTAAACTCACACCCTGAATACATAAACAGGACCCAACATTTTGCTGCATATAGGAAACATACCTCAATGACAAAGACAGATACTTCCTCAGAGTAAAGGGCTAGGGAATTTTTCAAGCAATGATCCAAAGAAACAAGCTGGAGTAGTCATTATAACATCAAATAAAATTGACTTTCAACCAAAAGTTATCAGACAAGGTAAAGCAGGACAGTTCATATTTGTCAAAGGAAAAATCCACGAAGGTGAACTCTCAATTCTAAATATTAGTTTCCAAATGAAAGGGCACCCACATTCATAAAAGAAACTTTACTAAAACTCAAAACACACATTGCACCTCACACAATAGTAGTGGGAGACTTCATCCCCCTCGCCCCCATCTCATCAATGGACAGATCATGGAAATTGAAACTAAACAGAAACACAGTGAAAGAAACAAAAGTTATAAACCAAATGGATTTAACAGATATCTATAGAACATTCCATCCTAAAATAAAATAATATACTTTTTCTCAGCATCTCATGATACTTTTTGCAAAATTGACCATAAATTGGTCACAAAACAGGCTTCAACAGTTAACAGAAGACTGAAATAATCCGGTGCATCCTTTCAGATCATCATGGACTAAGACTCATCTTCAATAACAACAAAAACAACAGAAAGCCCACATACACATAGAAGCTGAATAATGCTTGCTGGGGACAGCATATGATGACAGGGACTCTCAGCAGTAGACCAGGATGAAGACATCCCAGAAGCCAGCAGCAACCTCTTATAAAAATATGGTGGCCTCTGAGACCCTGAGAAACAGGAGACACATCTCTCTAGGGGATCCGTCCTCTGAAAAAAGCCCTGGACAACAGCTTTATAGATTTCATTTGTGTGTGATACTTTTCAATTGGCTTCCATATACATAATTATTCTATTATATCTAACTTTTCTACTTCTTTCTCCTGCTCTGGTGAATTCTGTGAAACTAGGTGTTCCTTGATATAAAGATTCTTAAACAATTGAAAATTGAGACATGGGGCACAGCACAGATCATTCCTAATGGCCCAGGTGCATGCTATGTGTTCTCGTCTTGGAAACAATGTAATAACTCCATGATGTTAGTTCCAGGTTAATGCTTGACTTGCAAAGAAACTTTGGAGAAATTGTTAGAAAATGAATTAGAGCCAACATTGGGACCCCTAGGAAGGAAAAAGATATTGAAGTTATTGAAGTAAGTTTTACATAATATTTGCGTGTGATTCCTGGATAAGGAAGTATATAATACATAAAATTATATACTAGTAAAACTAAGTCAAAATACTGGGACTCTTATGAGAGTTATTGTGTGCATGTAAAGGAACAGAAACATAGCAGAACTTCTGAGTTAAAGATTAACTTGATTCTTTCTGGCCACTGCATGTCAACTTTGCCCATGTCATTTTTCATTAGAGCTTCACAGGAAAATACAAGTATTGGCTTCGGAGCTTTGAGCTCTGTAGTATAAGTCAAAAGTTAAAGTTTAAACAATGATGAGTTTGCAAATACTATCATTTTGGCTACAGGCCTGGGAATACAGGAAGCTTGAAAAGTTGGGGAACAATTGTAATTCTTAATTATTTGTGGGATGTGGTTATTCTTTTAAATTTGATTTGGCAATGATTATACAATGTCTCTTTTTCTACTTGCTTTTGGATTATCAATAAAAGACTGGGGCAATAAAAGGCTAGAGAGTGAATAAGAGAGTGAATGAGGGAGCAAATCCTGGAGTGAGTGTGTGAGTGAGAGTGAATAAGAGAACATGAGGGAGCCAATGAGGGAGAAGGAGAGAGAGGGATAGAGGGAGAGACAGGAAGAGGGAGAAGGAGAGGGAGAGGGAGAAAGCATGAGAAGAGCATGTGAAGAAAGAATGTATGAAGTTCGTGTATGTGAGTGAAAGGCGAGTTCATGTTGGGTGTGTGAGATGTGTGTGAGGTATGTATGAAGATTGTGTGTGAGAATGAAAGGGTAATGAATAAAGGTGTACATGAGTGTGGAAGTTCGAGAAAAGAATATAGCAATGGAAAAAATCAGAGTGCACAAGAGAATGTAGAATGTGTGCAGCCTCAAGGTACAAAAGCTGCAAAGGAGTAAGTAAGAGATAGAGATGGAGAGAGAGAGACAGAGAGAGGGGAGGAGGGAGAAATAGAGAGGAAAGAAAGTAACTTTAGCCTTGAAATTGCCTGTCAGTTTGTACCGAAAGTGTAATCTGTGCATATTCATTATGCACCTTCCAGATATCCCTGTTTCCAGTTGAGAACTCTGATCTTGTGTTAAGGATGGACCCCAGTAAATGCTCTACTCAATGATAACTTGGTCAAAGAAGAAATAAAGAAATTAAAGACTTTTTAGAGGTTAATGATAATGAAGACACAACATTCCCAAACCTTTTGAGACACAATAAAAGCAGTGCTAAGAGGAAAACTCATAGTTCCGAGTGCCTCTAAATAGAAACTGGAGGAAGCATACAGTAGCAGCTTGATAGCACATCTGAAAGCTCTAGAAAAAAAAGAAGCAAATACACCCAAGAGGAGTAGATGGAAGGAAATAACCAAACTCAGGCCTGAAATCAACAAAGTGGCAAGAAAAATAATTACACAAATAATCAACAAAACCTGGAGCTGGTTCTTTGAGAAACTCAACAATATAGATAAACCCTAAGCCAGACTAACCAGAGGGCACAGAGACAGTATCCAAACCAATAAATTCACAAATGAAAAGGGAGACATAACAACAGAAATAGAAGAAGTCTAAAAAATTATCAGATCCTACTACAAAAGCCTATATTCAACAAAACTGAAAAAATCTGGATGAAATGGACAATTTTCTATACAGATACCAGGTAACAAAGTTAAATCAGGACCAGATAAGTCACCTGAACAGTCCCATCAATCCTAATGAAATAGAAGCTGTCCTTAAAAGTCTCCCAACCAAAAAAAGCCCAGGACCAGATGGGTTTAGTGCTTAATTCTATCAGACCTTCATAGAAGCCATAAAACCAATACTGTCCAAACTTTTTCACATAATAGAAACAGAAGGAACTCTATCCAATTCATTATATGAAGCCACAATTGTACTTATACATAACCCATACAAAGACCCAACAAATAGAGAGAGCTTCAGATCAATTTCCTTAATGGAAATCAATTAAAAAATTCTCAGTAAAAGTCTCTCAAACTGAATCCAAGACCACATCAAAACTATCATTCATCATGTTTGCTTAGGCTTCATACCAAAGATGTAGGGATTGTTCAATATACAAAAATACATCAACTTTGCAGACTGGTACAACCATTCTGGAAATCAGTCTGGAGGTTCCTCAGAAAATTGGACATTAAACTGCCTGAGGATCCAGCTATACCTCTCTTGGACATATACCCAAAAGATGCCCCAACATATAAAAAAGACACGTGCTCCACTATGTTCATAGCAGCCTTATTTATAATAGCCAGAAGCTGGAAAGAACCCAGATGCCCTTCAACAGAGGAATGGATACAGAAAATGTGGTACATCTACACAATGGAATATTACTCAGCTATCAAAAACAATGACTTTATGAAATTTGTAGGCAAATGGTTGGAACTGGAAAATATCATCCTGAGTGAGCTAACCCAATCACAGAAAGACATACATGGTATGCACTCATTGGTAAGTGGCTATTAGCCCAAATGCCTGAATTACCCTAGATGCCTAGAACAAATGAAACTCAAGACGGATGATCAAAATGTGAATGCTTCACTCCTTCTTTAAAAGGGGAACAAGAATACCCTTGGCAGGGAAGAGAGAGGCAAAGATTAAAACAGAGACTGAAGGAACACCCATTCAGAGCCTGCCCCACATGTTGCCCATATATATACAGCCACCCAATTAGACAAGATGGATGAAGCAAAGAAGTGCAGAAGTATAGATCGCTCCTGAGAGACACAGCCAGAATACAGGAAATACAGAGGCGAATGTCAGCAGCAAACCACTGAACTGAGAGTAGGACCCCCGTTGAAGGAATCAGAGAAAGAACTGGAAGAGCTTGAAGGGGCTCGAGACCCCATATGTACAACAATGCCAAGCAACCAGAGCTTCCAGGGACTAAGCCACTACCTAAAGACTATACATGGACTGGCCCTGGACTCTGACCTCATAGGTAGCAATGAATATCCTAGTAAGAGCACCAGTGGAAGGGGAAGCCATGGGTCCTACATAATACTGAACCCCAGTGAACTAGACTGTTGGGGGAGGCGGCAATGGGGGAGGGTGAGGGGAACACCCATAAGGAAGGGAGGGGGAGGGGATGTTTGCCCGAAACCGAAAGGGAATAATACTCGAAATGTATATAAGAAATATTCAAGTTAATAAAAAAAAATACAAGAAGCCTGCAGAACTCCAAATAGATTTGACCAGAAAAGAAACTAAATAAAGGTCAAAACAATAAAAACACAAAACAAAGAAAGAATAAAAAAAAATACATCAACTTAATTCACTATATAAAAAATCCTCAAAATAAAAAAAACCCCACATGATCACCTCATTAGATGCCGAGAAAGCATTTGACAAAATTCAACACCTTTCATGATAAAATCTTGGAAAGATCAGGACGTTAAGGCCATACATAAACATTTTAAATCAATATAGAAAAAACCAGTAGCCATCATCAAACTTAATGGAAAGAAACTTGAAATTCCACTAAAATATGGGACTATACAAGGCTGCCCACTCCCTCCCTACCTATTCCAAATAGTACTTGATATAATAGCCAGAATGATTAGAGAGCAAAAAGAAGTCAAAGCATACAAATTACAAAAGAAGTCAAAATATTGCTATTTGCAGATGATATCATAGTGTACTTAAGTGACCCCAAAACTTCCAGGAAAGAACTGATACATCTGAAAAACAGCTTCAGAAAAGTGGCTGCATATAATATTATCTGAAACAAATCAGTAGCCTTCCTATACTCATAGGATAAACAGGCTGAGAAAGAAATTAGGGAAACAACACCATTCAGAGTAGTGATAAATAATATATAGCATGTTATTTAATTATATTACTCTAATCAAGTAAGCAAAATATCTGATAACAAGAAGATCAAGTCTCTGAAGAAAGAAATTGAACATCTCAATCTCAGATCTCCCAGATTCATGGATTGGCAGGATTATTATAGATAAAATGGCCATCTCATTGAAAGCAATCTACAGATTCATTGCAATCCCCATCAAACTTCCAAGTTAATTCTTCAAAGTTAGAAAGAGCAATTTGCAAATTTATTTGGAATAACAAAAAATCCCAGGATAGCCAAAGCTATACTTAACAGTAAAGGAACTGCTGGGGGAATCACAATCCCTAACTTCTACCTGTATTACAGAACAATTGTTGTAAAAATGTAAAAATAAAAAAAAATCTTGTCAAGAATCAACAAATGGGGCTTCATAATATTGTAAAGCTTCTGAAAGCAAAGGATAGCACATGCTGGCAAGGATATGAAGAAAGAGGAAAAATCCTCCATTGTTGGTGGGATTCCAAGCTGGTATAACCATTCTGGAAATCAGTCTTGCTGTTCCTCAGAAAATTGGACATAGTAATACTACTCCTGGGCATAGACCCAAAAGATGCTTCAACATATAACAAGGACACATGATCCACTGTGTTCTTAGCAGACTTATTTATAATAACCAGAAGCTGGAAATAACCCACATATCCCTCAACAGAGAAATATATACAGAAAATGTGGTACATTTATACAACGGAGTATTACTCAGTTATTAAAAACAATTATTTCACAAAATTCTTGGCAAATGAATGGAGCTAGAAAATATCCCAAATGAGGTAACCAAATCACAAAAAAAAAAAAAAACACTTATGGCATGCACTCACTGATAAGTGGATATTAGCCCCAAAGATCAGAATACCCAAGATATAATTCTCAAACCATGTGAAGCTAAAGAAGGAGAAAGACCAAAGTTTGGATGCTTCAGTCCTTCTTAGAAGGGGGAACAAAAATAATAAAGGAGGAAATATGGAGATAAATTTTGGACACTGAAGGAATGACCATCCAGTGACTGCCACACCTAGGGATCCATCTGATATACAGTCACCAAACCCAGACAATATTATCGATGTCAAGAAGTGCATGCTGCTGACAAAAGCCTGATATATCTGTCTTCTGAGAGGCTCTGCAGAGCCTGACAGATAGAGAAGCAGATGCTTGCGGCCAACCATTGAAATCAGATTGAGGTCCCCAATGGAGGAGTTACAGAAAGGACTGAATGAGTTGAAGGGGTTTTCAATCTCATAAAAGCAACATCAACCAACCGGAACTCCCAGAGCTCCCAGAGCTCCCAGGGTTTAAATGACCATCCAAACAGAATTCAGTGATGGATCTATGGCTCTATCCACATATGTAGCAGATGCCTTGTTGGGCATCATGGGGAGGAGAAGTCCTTGGTCCTGTCAAGGCTTGATGCCCCAGTGTATTGGAATGCCAGAGTGGGGATGTGGGAGGGAGTAGGTGGAAGGATGTGTTAGCACTCTCAAAGAAGTAGGATGTGTGTAGCAGGTTTCTG
The DNA here is from genome assembly GCF_011064425.1 of Rattus rattus. Classification (NCBI taxonomy): domain Eukaryota; kingdom Metazoa; phylum Chordata; class Mammalia; order Rodentia; family Muridae; genus Rattus; species Rattus rattus. The sequence continues at coordinate 1,647,351 of NC_046160.1, forward strand.
GAGGGGAAACAGGGAAAGGGGATAACGTTTATAATGGAAATTAAAAATATATAATAAAAGAAAAAAGTGTTTCTAATGATCAGCTTGTTAGAAAAATGAATGGTTATTGAGAAAATGTTGGACACATCTCACATTAAGCTCAAGATGCCTGGGACTCCTGATGACAAGGTAGAAAAACCTTTCAGGGATATAGTGTGAGACTCTGGCCTCTTGTTTGCCCCAGTATGAGTACTGAGAGACCCCAAGACCTGCTTCTTTGTCCCAAGCACCTCGTGATGTCATTTCTGCAACTAGTCTTAGTATTCATCATTCTCTTATTTACTGTTCTTTCTCTCTTCCTTCCTTGTTTGAACCCATATTTTTTGAACTGGCAAGATCTAGTAGGACTCTGCATAATGTCCAGGAAGTAGAGGTTACTGATAACATTAATGTGATAGCTGTTCATGAATTCAAGAGAAATATAACTGTAGAGAAATCTCTACAAATTGGGGAAAATTACACTCAATGTAAAATTGGATAAGATGATAGTTAAAAATATTGGGAAAGTTATGTTATGGTCACTGGCTAGGGCAGAGATGAGTAAATCAACAGTTTTTCTACCACTCTAAGTCTTGATTTTTATAATAAAAACAGGACATTGTTTTTACAAAACTAAGGATGGAATAACATACTGATATTTCAGAGAAAGTCAGAAATGGGTTCCTTGGTTCAGAAAAGATGGTGGCAGCCCCAGAGTAATTGTCCAATTTAAGTGAGATTGTTGTTGTAGCCATATGATATCCTAGATGTTTGATGCAGATTGGAGATCTTGTGGGGTTGGGGTATGGGTCCCAGTACTAGAAAGGGATATTGGCAAAGGAACATGCCCTTTGCTATATTTTTAAGATCACTTTGGAGCACATTGTCATGGGACTGTATTCTCGAAAAAAGAAAAATAAATATCTATAAGAAGAATTAAAATGTAGAAAATTATAACAGCCAAGAGAATCAAATAGATGGTGTACATGTCAGGCCCAGGAAGCATTACAAAGACTGCAGGGTTAGCAATATGACCTCATGTTTGACGGTTTATGAAACCACACGGTCTAACACATGTCTAAAAGACATTGACTTTGTAACTACAATACTGCTGCCCTCAAACTCATCAAAAATTGGTGGTGGGGAGATATAGAAAAGCCTGTTTGCTCTAAACCTTTTATGTTTGAGATTTTATAATTCCTTTTTTTTCTGTTCTGCATTTGTACTGGTCAGTATCACAAGAAATTGTTGGCACAGGAAAATTGAGAAACATTTACCTAACCCTGCATGAATTTTGTAACTCAATTTCCTTACATGATTTAAAAAAAAGGAATGGGGCCCAGTCAAGTCTAGAGAGCACTCTGATTCTGGAGTTCAGGTGTTCTCTGCAAGAACAAGCCTAACAGCATGTATCTCAAATTTTGCCTTTTTTTTATTCACCTACCAGGTATTCCTGCTACTTGACAACCACTGACTGGTGTCTAGACTGGAACCTGGCAAGAAAGGGAACTTGGAAAAAGTGAGGGGGATTCTGAGTGGGCACCAAGAAACAAATTTAAAACATTAATTTTTTTCAATAATGTTTCTGGAAAAATCTTCCCAGGCAGAGGTGTCCCAAGATATAGATCAAGGACCCGACAATTGAGCCCACCAATGCTTGTATGCCCAATCACCATCGTTGTAACCTGTCCTTTTTAAATTATAAAATCTGTACTAACAGATATTTTGGGATCATCTCTCTTCCCAATTTAGGCAGACCCCAGTACACTGGAATAAAAAACCTCTTGCTTTTGCATTGATCTCTGGTCTCACTTCTTATTCACAGGGGTTTCCCGGTAGTTAAGACTCAGGTCAAGTCTTACAGAACTACCATAAGTCTCATACATACACATACACACACACACACACACACACACACACACACACATATATATATATATATATATATATATATATATATATATATATATATTATTCTGGGTTTGATCTCATTTAGTTAGAATATGTACTTAGCTCAAACTTTGAAGAAAATATATGCTATTGCAGAGGGTCATCATTTCAATATTGCCTAATTTACATAATGTATTATTAACTATAAGAAAAATCACATGCACTATATAGTCAGTTGGCAAATGTTTGCTTACTTTATATTTTTTAAAGTAATTGCAATGTATTTATCCAGGATATGATTTCAATTTCTTTATATTGTAGCCAAATTTGGATGAGATTTAGTTTTTGTCTACATTAGTTAAAAAAAGATGATCATTTGAAGTGAGATATTTCAGACTTCATGCCCTAAGTGAGCCATTTCTTTTCTTCAGGTTTATTTTGTAATGAAATAGTCAATTTTGTTTTGAAACGGTTCCACATTTATTACATACTGTTTATTAATGTGAATACAAATTGAAATACTACTATGAACACAAAGCTTATGCAAAAAGTTAAAATGGATTACATCAGTTGTTTTTGTTACAGATTAAACAGAAAATCACATCTTTAATTAACTGTTTTGATCACAAATCTGAACACTAAATCATGAGTTTCATTCATGTTTGCTACTTCATACAAATCTACCTGTGTTAGTTGCTTGAATACCACAATGCTGTTAAATAAATTGTGCCTTGGTGTGTGTCTGTGTGTGTGCGTACGTGTGTGTGTATGTGTGTGTGCACGTGTGTGTATGTGTGGTGTGTGTGTGTGTGTGTGGTGTGTGTATGAGTGAGTGTGTGTGTGTATATGTGTATGTGTGTTTGTGAGTGTGTGTGTGTATTTCTTATGTAGCATATGCAGTGTCTTCCTGCACACACTATACTTCAAAGTGACTTTTTCATTAATTTTTGTTGTACATGAATACAAATAAGTATAAAAGTTCTCTGGTTTTGTTCATGTTTTAGGTGAAGAAACATCTTAAAAGGTAAGCATTCCAGGAGATACTCATCTTAATGATCTGCCATTTTCAAGAAATGACAATAATTATTTTATACCAATTCCCTGGAAACCTGAGGCAACAACATTCACCTGGAAAACAGAAGTGTTCAATTATCAGCAAATTGCTCCATGCAAAGCATTAATTTCCCATTTTCTTCCTCTACACTGCCATTCTGAAGTCATCATCATGTCATTACAGTTTCAGCTTTGCCAGCTTCACACATCTACACTTGTCACTTTAGCAATAGGAACACCTGTGGAAGCAGGAACTGAAAGTCTCCCATGGGAAGTTCGTTTGTATTGTTATAATCTTAATATGAAGTTTGTGATGAGGCAATATTAATACCCTGATAGGGTATTCTGTATTGCTTTGAGTAAAAATGAAGTCCCAAAATAAGCATAAAAACATTAACTCTTTTTTTTTTCTTTTTTCTTTTTTTTTCGGAGCTGGGGACCGAACCCAGGGCCTTGTGCTTGCTAAAAACATTAACTCTTGACCAGTGTATTATAGCAACTGAAAGTAAATAAAAATTATTTACAGTAGTAGTACAGACAACTGGATATTGTGAATTTCAAATAATTCCACATCCCTATAATGAGCTAAACATCTTTTAAAATCTTATGTTGTTTTATCTTAAGACACCTGCAAAATGGAATATCAAGAGTCTCACTTCGTTTGAAAGTTCCCTAAAAGCTACTCATTGAAATGCTTATTCCACTGGATTAGAAGCCTATAACAAACTTTTACATGAATAAACATCTCTGTGTTATTAACAAAACGGAGTAAGCAAGCGCGCTTAGAGGCAAACAGGAAATTCTTTTAGTTTCTCACAAGTTTGGTGGTATGTTTATTTCTCTAATTATTTCTCATAAGTCTTTGTGTAGGTTTTTAAAGATTTACCTGTTAGCATGTCTGTTAATATGAACTTTGTTTATGTCCCACTTAGACATGCTGCTCGTATTTATTTATCTAGGAACATACAAACATACATACATACATACTCACAGTCATACACATATAATCACAAACATGTGATAGTTAATGAGAAAGGAAGTCATATGTTTAAATGGAAGCAAGCAGTGGTACATGAGACAGTTTTGAGGGAGGAAGGGAAGGGGTGACAAATAAAAGGAGACACTAAAGTGAGGCTTAGGATAAGATGAAAAAACATAAAAAGCAACATACAGTTTCACAAACAATGTATTATAGTTTGGCCAATTTTTATTTTACCATAACACAGTTTACTTATCTGTAAAATTTGAGTAAGCACTGTTTATCATACAATTTCTGCTCAATTCTACAGAATTTATCCAGGTCAACCTATAGAATTAATAAGTCAAATGCTCGACATAAGATGAATTTTAAAATCGATTAAACCTTTCCCCAAGCAACCAGTTTCCCTTCAGATAAGGAAAAGCATTCATTATGAGAAAAGGCTCCATGTAGTCTCCTATTCTCTATCTTACAGAGAGAAAAAAAATAATTTTACTTCAAATAGATTTATATTCATTTTCCTTGAAATAACTCAAAGCCCATTTCAATGTCTTTAGATACTTCAAAACTATACATTTTCAGTTGGAATTTCTAGGCCTGGAAGAATGTACTCACTGTTGGTCAATATTCAATATTTAGCAGGACTCTGCAGTTTGTGCCTCTCCTCTTACAGAAACAAGATCCAGGTCCTGTCAAAATTTAAGTATAAATACACTCACTGCTTAAAACATAATTTTGTTCCAGATAGACATTACCTTAGGTTAGTTTCTCACCTTAATTTTTCCTACAGAAAAAGCAGAAATGTCTTCAAGATTATTCTGTAAGGAAAAAAATCTTTAAAGATTTCATTGATAAGTATGAATTTAAGCAAGACCTCCAAGTACAAATAATATTAAGATAACAAAGTATCAATGAAACACAAAATGTTTAAAAAAAGAGGCTATCAAGGGTGAAGAAGCAGATAATATCTGAATTAATGCATGACAGTTCTGTAATTTCTTAGATAACTGACAGATTGAAATATGACTGCACATATTATTTTATGGATGAAAAAAGCAAAGTGATTTCCTGGTTTAATTTTTTCTTTGAAATTCTGTTTGAAGACAAGAGTTGAAAAAATGATTAAGATTAAAATGCCATGTTGAAACAAAACTTGATACTAAATTTCTTAAAAGTATATAATATCAAAATCTTAATCTTCCTATTGAGTACTAAATGCTATAACCTTTTATTTTGTCATTTGTAAAATTAAAGTTGTGACTCAGCTTTATCTTCTAGTTATAACACAGCTTTGAAATGTTGAAGTGTGCATCCTTAAATGGATACATAAAATGACATTTTAGTTAACATGAAAAAAATAATATATTCTCCAATTTACATTTTTTAAAAATTTATGCAGAGGTTAGGCAAGGTCACCAGTTGGGGAATGGGGCTACCCACCCTTCTAAAAATTTTAACACAGAATTTGCTCCTGTCTAGATTAAATACAGGGACAAAGAGTGGAGCAGAGACTGAAAGAAAGGCTGTCCAGAGACTGTCACATCTGGGGATACATCCCATATGTATCTACAAAACCCAGACACTATTGCTGATGCCAAGAAGTATCTGCTAACAGGAGACTGGTATGGAAGTCTCCTGAGAGGCTCTGCCAGAATCTTACTGATCCAGATGAAGTTGCTTGCACCTAACCATTGAACTGAGAATTGGGTCCCCAATGGAGGAGTTACTGAAAGGACTGAAGGAGCTGAAGGGGTTTGCAACCCCATAAGAAGAACAACAGTATCAACCAACCAGATCCCCCGGCCAGAGCTCCCAAGGACTAAACCACCAACCAATGAATACACATATAAAAGCCCATGATTCCAGAGACATATGTAGCAGAAGGCGGCATTGTCCAGCATCAATAGGAGGAAAAACCCTTGGTCCTATGAAGCATTCTCAATATAGAGGAATGCCAGAGTGGTAAGGTGGGAGTGGGAGGTTGGGAGGGGAATATTCACATAGAAGCAGAGGGTGGGGGGATGGGAGAAGACAGAAGCAGGAAAGGGGATAATATGTGAAATGTAAATACATAAAATAACCAGAAAAGAAAAAGAAATGAGTAATAAGAAATAAAGAAATATGCATTAGTATTTAATGTTTGGATCACATGTAAATTTGTCAAATTTTAGTAAAATTTCAATATTTGCAATAAATTGGCAAAGAATTAAAATGTCCTGGTTCTGAGCTAGACCTGCTGGACCTTCCATATTTGTAGTGTAAAAACATCTGAGGTTCTCAAGAAGACAAGGTAATGGATGTCCAGATGTTTCAAATACCTATTGGTTGTTTTTGGTAGAATAGGCTTTATAAAAATAGATGACACCAAGTACTTAAATCTGAATAATAGTAAGGTAAAAAAAACTGTAGTTGAAAAAA